>NC_134401.1:56212432-56253674 GCF_050003625.1 Haematobia irritans
AGATGCCGCAAATAAGCTGGGTGTATCGTCTACAACCGTGCATCGAGCCAAAAAAACGAGCCGGACTATCGACTTACAAGAAGGTAGTGACTCCAAATCGCGATGATAAACAAAATACGACGGCCAAAGCGCGATCCCGGAGGCTGTACACGACGATGCTGACGAAATTTGACTGAGTGGTAATGGACGACGAAACCTACATCAAAGCCGACTACAAGCAGCTTCCGGGACAGGAGTTTTATACGGCAAAAGGAAGGGGAAAGGTAGCAAATATTTTCAAGCACATAAGACTGTCAAAGTTCGCAAAGAAATATCTGGTTTGGCAAGCCATCTGTACCTGTGGCTTGAAAAGCAGCATTTTCATAGCTTCCGGGACTGTCAACCAAGAAATTTACGTGAAAGTGTTTGAATAAACGTCTGCTGCCTTTCCTGAAGAAACACGGTTGTTCCGTACTGTTTTGGCCGGATTTGGCATCTTGTCATTTCGGTAAAAAGGCCATGGAGTGGTACGCCGCCAACAACGTGCAGATGGTTCCCAAGGACAAGAACCCCCCAACACGCCAGAGCTCCGCCCAATTGAGAAATACTGGGCTATTGTCAAGCGGAACCTAAAGAAGACCAAAAAAACTGCTAAGGACGAGCAGCAGTTCAAGGCAAACTGGCTTTCTGCGGCGAAGAAGGTGGACAAGGTGGCTGTACAAAATCTGATGGCAGGTGTCAAGCGTGACGCCCGGCAATTCGGATTTGGAAAAGCGAAAGCCTAACTGAATAGATTTCCTGAATTTTATACTAATTGAACTTGAAAAAGAAATTAAATTTGATTTTTTAAATAAACGATTTCACCGATTTACACGCGTTTTCCCTTGACCTAATTTTCACCGTATCACCCTTTATATTTTATGAAGTCTAAAATCAATATTTCTGGTAGGCACATTTTTTTTGGCAGATCAAAGTTATTATACCCTGACCACTATGTGGTTTAGGGTATAAAAAGGGGGAAAAATTATACACAAATGGATTTACTAAATCTCCCCAAAATATGTTAGTTTAGCATTTCTTAAAATTTTGCAAATTTTACCAATAACGCGCTCATCATGGCCTTCGTATGGTGCTAAAAACATTTTTGCAAACTCCGAAATTATTATTTAACAAGTGAAAGGTTAAGTTAACGTGGCAGCCCGATTTACTTCCAGCGTCACTGAGACTATTCAGTGCACTGTGATAAGATAACAAGTGAAAGAAAGTAATTAAGTCTAAAAATTTTTATTGAATTTGTCGAAAAATATTTACTTAGTACAAGTTAGTTAAAATTTTCTAAAATTTTCCATCCTGATGGGGTCACTGTTTTTGAATGTATACTCGTATAGTACTCCGTTACGACAAGGTGTTTACAGGGAAAATTCTTGTATGCGTACCATGGCAGCCCTGCCAATGTATACCTCTGTTTTACTTTATATAATTTTACAATATTGTTTTCATACAATTCACTTATAAAATTATGTTTATATTTCAATTCAATTCATCTCAATACAATTTTACTACAGACATAAATCCATGTGTGAATGCTAACGAAGTGATGCTGTGATACAAAATGAGTGGATCTCATTGTCAGAGTTCTGTTCACAGCAATTCTGATTTACATTTGAATTGCACTTGGGGTTTCATGTTTGTTTGCGTGGATGTTTTGTTCACACCTTGTATTTCCGCCATATACGGCAGTTTGACTACAACGTGGAAAGGTGTTCTATTAATTGGCTATTTGTGGTAAAACTGGTGGGTGTAGAATAACCGAAATTAATGGAAATCTCAAATCGGATTAAAAGTTGCATTGATTTTAATCCTAACAAGCATCTTCAATCGGAATAATTACAAATATGGCAAGCAATACATATCAAGAACGTCTGTTCCATTAAAATATATTAAACTATAGTTGTATTTTTTTTTTTGAAAAACAAGGAAAAACTTGGATTCGCATTAGCCCACTTTGAACTCTGTCCATAGGAGAAAGTCTAAAATCCCTGCCGAAGGCTGGTTAATCATATTACTTTGCAATCATTTTAACCGAATTTGAACTCGGTCTACATGAAAACAAACCATAGTTGTAAGTTTCCGTTAAGACTTTCTCATATAGATAAATCCAAATCTAAATGAGAAAGTCTTAAACGATCCTGCTATACAATGCAGGAATCGAAAATAGGCCCTACTTGAAAACGAAATACAACCCCAACAAGGAAATTGGGATTCAGTTTAATATAAAATACTGGGATTTATAACCAAACGGGCCCCAACAATAAAATGAAGTTACTCCCAAAAAAATCATTAAATTTTGGTGTTTATGTTTTCTACATAGGTTAGGTTAGGTCAGGTATAGTGGCAGATCGATATTTCAGGCTCTACCACAGTTGGTAAAATTCTATCAAAAATGGTTCTACTGTTTGGTAGATTGGTTGAATTTTTAATGTTTTGCACAATATTCCCCCCCAACTACGAGATACTTCACAAATTGTCTCTAGAAATAAAATATTGACAAAATGTCCTTTAGACAAAATTTTCAATAGAAATAAAGATTGACCAAATTTTCTGTAGAAGTAAATTTTAGCAAGATTTTCTATAGAAATAAAATTGTGCCAAAATTTTGAATATATGTAAAATTTTGACAAAATTTTGCTATAGAAATAAAATTTTGACAAACATTTTCTGTACACTCATAGAAAAAATCATGCACAGCGTGCTCATTTCAAAACGATTCGTTCATGAAAGTGAATCAACACACATGTGGTGTCAAACTGAGAACAGGCGATGTCAATCTGACAACGATAAAATGACAACATGTGACATAACATACATGGCCCTGAGACTTTGCTAGATGTGGCAAAGACTGAGTGTTCAATATAAACACTGCATACCGTCTTGGTCCATCCACTTCATCCAAACGGCCAACCTTCCAATCAGCTGTTGGAAGATCTGGATTGCATTGTTTCAGTCTATTTAGAATAGATTCAGGGTCAGGAGGGTTTGCAGGTATGCACGCATGTGCTCTAGGTCTAGCCGGTATGTCTTTCTTCTCGACTAATTCTAGAGCAGCTCCTTCCCAAACTTCACCAATTAGTATCAGAGCAGCTTTAACACATTCTATAGACCTCTGGTCCTCAAATGCGACTAGCTTAAATCGTCCTTGATACCAACCAGCCTCTTGATGTCGAGGATCTGGGCCGGGAAACTTTTCCAGCACCTATGAGTAGACGCCAGACAAAGCATTCTCAATTTCCCCCCATTTTTTGCCTGGAACCATACCGTCCAATGCTCCTTTATTTATGATAGCCATCACAAGGCTGTCTTTAGCAACTGAGGATGGCAGCTCATCCTGTGATCGTTCCCTTTTTCCAGCCTCAAGAATTGCTTGAGCCCATTTAATCGCTTTGTTTAGCCGATAACGTGCTTGGGTCGACTGATCCTAATTTCTTTAGGATAAACAAAGCATTTCTGCGTTCCTTGATGCCGCTACCTTGGAAGAGGTTCGACTTGTCAAATTGTCGCCACCAGTCGACCCGTCTACAGGTCAACTAATTGGGCCTAACTCTTGGTCATTGCCCAAATTTATAACTCCAGTCGATTTCTATAGAACAACAATAAACCACACTTGAACCTTCCGAAAAAAGGCTTTACATTGATAGCCGGCTTATGCAGAAATAAATTCGTACAAACATATCTCCGACTATCAATGTAAAGCCTTTTTTCGGAAGGTTCAAGTGTGGTTTATTGTTGGGTTTAATGAACTGCCTGAATTTATTCTGATAATTGGTTGATAGTTTTGCTGCAAGTAGAGGATGCTGATGAGGAATGTGGTAATTCCGAAACGTGCGTCCATCCAACCATCTTGCAGTCTATAGGGCTTTGCCCAAATAAATTTGACAAACATTCTTTTCCTCTGTTGGTTAAGCTACACTTGTAGTTTAGTCAATGTATGGTTTTAAGCTGAAATCAAAAAAACAACAACAATGAAATAAAATTTTGACAAAATTTTCTACAGAAATACAATTTTGATGAAATTTTCTATAGAAATAAAATTTTGATGAAATTCTCTATAGAAATAAAATGTTGATTGAAATTTTCTATAGAAATAAAATTTTGAAAAAAATTTCTATAGAAATAAAATTATGACAAAATTTCTATAAAAATAAAATTTTGATAAAATTTTTATATAAATAAAATTTTGACAAAATTTATATAGAAATAAAATTATGACAAAACTTCTATAGAAATAAAATTTTGACAAAATTTTCTATAGAAATAAAATTATGACAAAACTTCTATAGAAATAAAATTTTGACAAAATTTTCTATAGAAATAAAATTTTTATAGAAACAAAATTGTATCAAATTTTTGTTTAAAAATGTTGACAAACATTTTCTCTAGTAATGAAATTTTAACATAATTTCCTTAAAAATAAAATTTTGGCAAAATTTTCTATAGATATAAAATTGTGACAAAATTTTCAATATAAGTAACATTTTGACAAAATTTTCTATAGAAATAAAATTTTTACAAAATTTTCTATAGAAATAAAATTGTGACAAAATGTTCAATATAAGTAACATTTTGACAAAATTTTCTATAGAAATAAAATTTTTACAAAATTTTCTATAGAAATAAAATTTTGACAAAATTTTCTATAGAAATAAAATGTTGATCAAAATAAACCCAGCCAACTACACTCAAATCGATGATTTGACGGTGGCAAAGGAAAAGAGATATGTTTGTACGAAGTTATTTCAGTATAACCTTTCTCCGGAAGGTTCAAGTGTGGTTCATTGTTGGGTTTAATGAACTTCCTGAATTTATTCTGATAATTGGTTGATAGTTTTGCTGCAAGTAGAGGATGGTGATGAGGAATGTGGTAATTCCGAAACGTGCGTCCATCCAACCATCTTGCAGTCTATACGGCTTTGCCCAAATAAATTTGACAAACATTCTTTTCCTCTGTTGGTTAAGCTACACTTGTAGTTTAGTCAATGCATGGTTTTAAGCTGAATTCAATAAACAACAACAATAAAATTTTTATAGAAACAAAATTGTATCAAATTATTGTTTAAAAATTTTAACAAACATTTTCTCTAGAAATGAAATTTTAACATAATTTCCTATAAAAATGTTGGCAAAATTTTCTATAGATATAAAATTGTAACAAAATTTTCAATATAAGTAACATTTTGACAAAATTTTGTATAGAGATAAAATTTTGACAAAATTTTCTATAGAAATAAAATTTTGACAAAATTTTCTATAGAAATAAAATTTTGACAAAATTTTCTATAGAAATAAAATTTTGATGAAATTTTCTATAGAAATAAAATTTTGATTGAAATTTTCTATAGAAATAAAATTTTGATTGAAATTTTCTAAAGAAATAAAATTTTGATTGAAATTTTCTATAGAAATAAAATTTTGATAAAAATTTCTATAGAAATAAAAAACTTTTGTTTAAAAAATAAAATTTTTTAACAAATTTTCTATAAAGACAATATTTTTAAAAATTTTAGTTTTAGACATATTATCAAAGTCTCCCTTTTTCTGCCTTTTGTGGAAGTAGAAACTTTCTTTCGTTGGTGCAAACTAAAAATATGTAAAACTTTGACACATTTACAATTTAAGGGATAAGCAATCCCTCAATTTACGTCGCTTCGGTTTAAGTTGTTTCGATTTACGTTGTCAAATTTTTTGTTTCATCCAACTTCGATTTACGTCGTCGATTATGTTTGCCAACTTTGTCAGAAATGCCTTCCACAAGTGAAATAAGTACCAACGATAATGACATCGAAACATTTATTTCTGAAATTCTTACCGAAAATTCGTCAAATTCTGATTGATGTTGCATATATAATGCAATTGTCGAAGTGGCGATTTTTTATATGTATACAACGTATCGGTTTTTCATTTGTTTATGAACGTAAATTTTAAAGCCTGATATTTTTGAATAATGAATTGTTTGCTTTGTGTATATATATTTATTTATTTTTTTATGAATAAAAGATTGAATTACCTTTTTATTTTTGAAGTTTCTTATTATGTACACACACATACATACATAATTAAATGGACTTAGGAGTAAGTATAAGCAATTTCTAATTCGGTTTACGTCGTCAAATTCCGGAACCAATCACGACGTAAATCAAGGGATTACACTCAAATAAATTGTCGATATTAAGTGTGATTAAACAATTTAAACAAACTTCTAAAATAACATAATAAAACATTTCTTTTGAAGAAATTTTTTTCATAATAACACAATTTTTTCTTATACAAAACATTTTTCCTACCAAAAACAAACAACAAAAATGCTAAAATTTCATATAACCGTTTGTTTTTTCCTATATGAGATGTGCCTATATCCGTTACCTATTTCATATTCAGATTTTTTCCAGAAATATCAGTGATTTATGTCTTTAAAGATTTTCGGCAGCAACACCCAATTTTCTTTTTGGTTAACAAATATAATTTATCAACATCGACAACACTGGTCATAGTTTCTTCATTCATATTAATTTACATTCTATTGAAATTTTCCCATTAAAGTGTATCAAATCCACAAAAACCATTTTAATTGGGATTTTTAAAGTTTTTCGTAACATACTTTCAGGCGCCCAAATTCATGCAGACAAAAGTATGCAAAAGATATTACTACGGTAACAAATACTGGGAATTTAAAACAATTGCGTTCACTCCACATTGCTATATCCCAGAATCACTTGACAACACTCGATTTGCCTTCCTCATTCGTCGGTTGTTTTGCCTCTTCGTTGATTTCGACACATTTTTAATGTGAACAAATGGCCAATATATCAATTAAATCAATTGAATTGTTGCAATCAATGTTTTCGATAACCTTAAGGGATTAACTCGCGTCCACAAAAACGAGCCATCCAGCCACAAATGTTGTCCGCCTCAAATTTACACCTCCCAGCTCGCGCGTGTGTGTGTGTGAAGAGCCCATCATATGTAGGGAGAAATTTTGTGATGTTTACCAAATAGGATAACATACATTTTTACAACATAAACTATAGACATAGATCGGGAGGTTCGAGAGCAGATGAGTGCACGTGACTCACGAATATTTTGGTAACTTATGCATTAGTCGTGAATCACGCTGATGACAACGACATGAGTGTGCGTGGTTAAGTAGCCAAATTGTTGTGCGTAAGCGTGAGTCAAGAACATAATTTTTTCGTGAGTGTGCATGAGTAACAAATTTCGCAAAAAGACGCTCACGAAACATAGTAACGCTTACAAGTTGAATTCGCTTACAATTTTAGTGACATCTACACTGGTAGTAAAACTTCGTTATATTAACGAAATGTGCCATTAAAATTGAGCCAAAGAAACAAATTCGTTAATATAACGAAATTTTTTATTATTGTAATGAAATTTCTGTTCGTACTATTAACATGTACTTTTATTGTCATTACGCACATAATTCTAGGCTTATCCGTACACTGAGAAAAAGCATGCCCGGTTCCAAAGATTTTGTCTTTACACTAATGGCTTTGGTGTTGATTCCGAGCCAAAGAAGCAGCGAAATTAAGTGAGGATACTTTTATTCATTTCATTTCATTTCATTCATTTCATTTATTTGTTCATTCAATAACCTGTGAGCCGTATTCGGCCTAATTGATTTCGCAGTTTAATATATATAGGCACAATTAATATAAAAATCCTTAAAAAATAAAAATACAAACTTATAAACTAATGCTTATTCTGAAGTAATTAGTGGAACGAAAATGGATGACGAAATCAAATATCTATGGGACCATTAGCATAATTAAAATCTAAGAAGGCCATCAAAAACATTGCAGAACAATGTCCCGGAATTGATTGCATGAATACGAAAAGTTCCTATTATCATATGGTACTACCGAATTCCATAATCGTATTGCCCGGACACGAAATGAACGCTGCATAATTAGATAGCGGTACTGAGGCAGCTGCAATGAATGAGTCCTAGTTGAAGACCCAAACACAAAATTCAAGGCCATATACACTGAAAAAAATATTGTCGTGAGGTCAAAGATTTCATGTCTTTAAAATACGAATACAAATTTTGCTTAGCATAGAAGACGCATTTCTTTAAGATAAAGTTATTTTCCTTGTCCAAAAGTCGATAAACTTTTCAATGAAGTCGAATTGTCCTTATAATTAAGTGATTTGACTTAAAAATGGGTATCTTAACATGAAAGAAAAAATTTATAGGCTAAGGTCAACTTGCCTTTAATAATTCAGAAAAATTCTTTAAATTTAATGAAATTGTCTTTAAATTTGTTGTCTTTTTGCATCTTGACTACAAAGCAAAAAATCGTTCAAATATAGGACATGTTTTTCAAAACTTTATTTTAAAGAAATTTTTTACTTCAAACATAGCATAATTTCTACTGGAAGTCGAGTCCTAATTTGGAAAATAAAGTTGCCGTTAACTCGTTTTTAAAGGACTTTGATAGCATATGAAGAACAAAAAAAAGCTGAGAAAGCGAAAAATTACAATTTGCTTCCTAGAAGCAAGTACACAAAGCCTAAATTTAAAAGAGAATTGTGTCTTAAAAGTATCCTTACTTGTATTCTCCGCTTCTTTGGCTCGGAATCAATACAAAAATTTTTAAAGTAAAGACAAAATCTTTGGAACCGAGTATGCTTTTTCTTCAGTGTATGATGGATTATCGTGCTTCATGACCTTATACTACAATAAAAGTACTCTTAGATCAACCATATTCCCAAAACTACACCCCAGAAACTGCAACACATAAGAATTGACGTGGTCGTAGTAACTCAAACCATAAACATAGCGAACAATCCTATTAAATAGCATCCGGAGGCGATCAAGCGTACCCAAAGGGGCCCCCGAGTAAACCTCAATTCCGTATAATATATGTGGCAATAATAGAGACTTTCCCACTACTTTCTTGACCTCAAGTGGAAGTGAGACCCCTGTGGCATATAACCTTCGCAAGAGGTAGGCTAATCTCGAAGCTATCCTAGACACATGAACGTCAAATTTTAGCTTGTCATCAACATAAAATCCCAAAACCTTCATAAACTTTACATTCTGAAGAGTGCAACCGTTCAAAGCAAAATGTAAATGTATATAAGAGACGAACGAACAATCAAAGATCATAGATTTAGATTTCTCTATATTAATATCGATGTAGTTACTTCGACACCAATCAGAAATACTACTCAACTCTCTATTCACCTTTGCTTCGAAATGTTGCAGATCTTCACCAGAAGAGTGCGCGACCCATTGCAGATCATCTGCATACAAGTGTGCCTTCATAAAATTAAAATTATCAAAAATATCATTAATGTATAGAGAGAAAAGGAGAGGGCCTAAAATTGATCCTTGCGGTACTCCACGGTACACTTCACATACATCTGAAACATCATCACCACACTACATCTGAAACATCATCACCACACTTTTGAGTTCTATGACTCAAAAATGACTTCAATAGGAAACAGGTTGAAGACGAGAAATGAAACTTTTCATGCAGCTTGTTCAAAAGAACTATATGACTTATCGAGTCGAAGGCCCTACTAAAATCCAAACTAACCAAGGCAACGACATTCCTCCCATCAATCAATTCCCTAATCCCATCAACCAAATCTGTCATTAACGTCGTTGTACTACACCCCTTCCGAAATCCCGATTGATAAACCGACAACAGTCTCCTCTCATTAAGGTAAGAAGTCATCTGCTCATTAATTAGACTCTCCAAAGCTTTAGAGAGAGCTGGGACAATACTAATAGGCCGATAGTCAGAGATTAGCTGAGGTGACCTTATTTTTGGCACCGGAACTACTCTGGCACGTGTCCACACCCGGGGAAAAGTTGATGTCGTCAATATAGTATTCTCCTTAAATTTGAGTTTTGCGTACTTAACCTTAGGAAAGAAATTTTAATTAATTCGTTTTTTTCAGTATTTTTCTACATGTGAGACCTTTTAAAACGTTTTAGCGAAAACAATAAACTCCAATTTCAGACTCAACTTCAAGGAGAAATTATGTTATGTTTCAAGTCAAAATTGTCTTTAAAATAATGTGTTGAAAGACGTTTCCTATTTTTGAACGTTTTTTTCCTTTGTAGTCAAGACACAAAAAGACAACAAATGTAAAGTCGATTCCATTAGTTTTAAATTTTTTTTTCAGAAGTATTAAAGCCAAGTTGACCTTCGTAAAACAAAATTGGATACTTTATTTTAAGTCGAGTCACTTAACTATTAGGACAAAATGACTTCGTTGAAAAGTCTATCGACTTTTGGACTGACAAACCTTTATATCAGAGAAATGTGTCTTCAATGCTAAGTAAAATTCGCATTCGTATCTAAAGGGCATGAAATCTTTGGCCTAACGACAATATTTTTTCAGTGTATATCGATGAAGAGTTTTCAACCCCCTTCCGAACGAAACAAGCTATTGACCTGAATGGTCATGGCACAAGCAATTGTTATTGGTCTAGGTCGGAAGTATTGCAAATGGGCCATATCGCACCATTTTTATGTATAGCCCCCATATAAACCGACCACCAAGTTTGGCTTGCGGAGGATCGTAAAGGGGAAAATTGTATCAGATCCTGTTGGTAAGTGGTGTTAGTCTGAGGTCTCTAAAACCCATGCAAAAATTGGTCAATATATATAATTCCCCTATAAACCAATTCCCTGATTTGGATTGCGGAGCTTCTTGAACAAGCAAACTTGATCCGATCCGGTACGTGGTATAAGCCTCTGACAGCCACGTATAAATAGGTCCATATCTGTCCATATTTATTTATACCAACCGACCCCCATATTTGACTGTTGGAACCTCATGGAGGAACAAATTTCAACCGATCCAGTTGGAATTTGGCTCTCTAATTACCGTGCGAAAATTAGTTCAGATCGATTCATAAAGAGCTGAATTGGTTTATTGACTAACTTAAAATTTAGAAGGCTATATTAAGATGTTTTAAGATTCCTTGCCATCGGCTAGTGTTACCACAACCCAAGTAATTTGATTGTGGATAATAGTCTTTATTAGATCTCTCTATGCAATCCAAGGTAGAGGGTACAACAAATTTGGCCTGGCCGAGCTTCCGGTCGTATATACTTGTTCGCTCTCTATCGTTTTCTAACACCAACCAGAGAATTTGAAAGTGAGACAATACCAAAAATAATTAACTATATCACCAAAATCTTCCTCCCGCCTTTTATTACATAGGTTAGGTTAGGTATTGGGGCAGCCCGATATTTCAGGCTCACTTAGACTATTCAGTCCATTGTGATACCACAGTGGTGAACTTCTCTCTTATCACTGAGTGCTGCCCGATTCTATGTTAAGCTCAATGACAAGGGACCTCCTTTTTATAGCCGAGTCCGAACAGCTTTCCACATTGCAGTGAAACCATCAAGTGCGGTATCATAAACTCAGTCACTAATTGGGGTCTTCCCTGGTACCCGATCATGTACTCACCCGCTCGTCAATTGTTCCATTTTTCTAATCCACACAGTGCTAAACTTAGTGTTTAATTTCGGGGGAGAATCGGGACGAAAGCTGCAAAGTGCTTGGTGGTTAGGAGGTGCTTTGACCGATGTCTTGAGGGGAAGTGGACTGTAATTGGTGATGGTCGAAGACGGCGAAGAACTTCAATGAAAAGAAGAGAAATCAATGCTGGAAACCCTTGCCAGACACAATATCTCACACAAAAGATATTATAGGCAAATAATTGGGAAATGAAAAGAGAGTGAGAATTAGGTTTTGTGGTTGATTTATTGGGATGCTTTGTGTGCTCACCTAAGTAAGTCTAAGAACCAAGTGAGTGTTAAAAAATTCATGTACCATCCACGAAACATCTTATAAATATTTCAATAATTCACAATAGAGAACAGTGTTTTTACAACTATAAAATTCATGACAATTATTCAATTCAGTATCGTACAAATATTTATGACAAATAGTTTTTAAGTCTAAACTATTATGTTTAGACACTTAGTGATAAGGAGCCTCCTTTTTATAGCCCAGTAATTCGGAAAAGTCACATAACGAATGACACCAATAAGAGAAGCTTTGAAGCATACTGAAATGTAACCAGCATTAAACCAACGCTGAGAACTACGGGAATGCCAACCCAATTCAAACTTAACGCTTTTTGGCCTCTCTTGATATCCCACCAATTAAGTTTTTGGAATACAAATATTCCAAACCATTTTATCGATATATTGGGCAACCATGCTTTTCTTGTTAATAAGCATATTTTCGTATTCTCCGAGTTTAAATTTAACGCATTGGGTTCGCTAGATTGTATGCTACTCCTCAGACTCGCTCTTTTCTATTGGAGAGCCAGTTGGGACCGGTGCTATCGTTGTGTCAAATTTGTCACTTTTTTGAAGCGATGATGCTTTTGTGCCATTGTACCAACCTTTACATTTGTTTGACCCTTTTTTGTCAAGAATGGTACTCCAAAAAAGATTACAGAGGGAAATACCTGCTAAACCGACATGTCGAAAATGGGTGAGAGGGCGGGGATGGGAGGAACCAAACACCGATATCCCATTCTGATTGCCCGACCACAACACAAACCGGCAGACTGAAGTGCGTGCCGTAACGGAATGTGTTAAATGGCTCGGAAATAACAGGGGGGCACAAAACGTGATTGGCGGAGAGCAATGAAGACAATAGCAGGTATTACGATTCGATCGCGAACTTAAAGGGACTGGAAACAAAGTAGGAAATTCGTTAGGAACACAGAATTTCTGCAATAAAAGAAGGGTACGATGGTAAAAAAAGTTGGAGCGTATAACAAGCCGACATGAGTTAGATGAACCTGAATCCTCTTTTCAACCTAACCGAACCTAAGGCGATTGTTTACTGAGATTCTCGCTAAATCCATATACCAGACAAATCCTACTACCTATAAAATTTCCTATTTAAGTCATTTTGCTCTTCAGATTGTTTAATTTGAGCGAGTAAAGATGGTTTGCGGTTGCTACGGCATGTGGGTAAAAATATTGTAAAAAAAACGCCGATGTGGAGAAAATTCCCACTGCCATGAAGAAGAAGAATGACTGACTAAGTGAATATATGTCAACCCACCCAGATGATGCCACAGATAATGATGGTACCGTAATTAAAACGAAACCCACAATTTGAATCCTTTGTCCTTCTAGTTGATGTTATGGTGCCACTGGTGTGCTGCACATGAAGAAGTGTCTCTGGACAGCAATTTCCATGATACTTTCGAAAAGTTGTCGAGGACAAAAAGGCACTAAAACTTGGTTTCAGGTCTCGTTATGATTATGGACATTTATGTCAGAGATTGATGTACGAAAGCTACAAACAGAGATCATTGAAAAACTAAACCTCAATCATATCCAAAGAATTGGTCTTTATTGGAAAGTTTTTGGTATTGATTTCAAATCAGACACCTAAGTCATTGCTTTAAAAAGACTTTGTAGACAGATTTTTTTTAATTGAATGCTTTAGTGTACATATGGAGAAAATATCAATTTATTTGTTCTACGTAAAGATTCCGTATGAGTCTGCATATTTTTTATACCCTCCACCATAGGATGGGGGTATATTAACTTTGTCATTCCGTTTGTAACACGTCGAAATATTGCTCTAAGACCCCATAAAGTATATATTATGGGTCGTGGTGAAATTCTGAGTCGATCTGAGCATGTCCGTCCGTCCGTCCGTCCGTCTGTTGATATCACGCTAACACCATGTACAAAATTTCATCCGATCTGGATGAAATTTTGTACATGGTGTTCTCTAACAAACATGCAAAAACTGGTACATGGTGTTGGTATATGGTCTTTAACAACCATGCAAAAATTGGTCCACATCGGTCCTCATATAAACCGATCCCCCGATTTGGCTTGCGGAGCCTCTAAGAGAAGCAAATTTCATCCGATCCGGCTGAAATTTGGTACATGGTGTTGATATATGGTCTCTAACAGCCATGCAGAAATTGGTCCACATCGGTCAGTAATTATATATAGCCCCCATATAAACCGATCACCAGATTTGACCTCCGGAGCCTCTTGGAAGACCAAAATTCATCTAATTCAGTTGAAATTTGGAACGTGGTGTTAATATATGGCCTCAAATACCAATGCAAAAATTGGTCGAAATTGATATTGAAAATTGGTCCATAATTATATATAGCTCCCATATAAACCCATCCCCAGGTTTGACCTCCGGAGCCCCTTGGAAGTGCAAACTTCATCCGATTCGGTTGAAATTTGGTACGTCACGTTAGTATATGGTATCCAACAACCATGCAGGAATTGGTTCATATCAGTCCATAATTATATATATCCTCCATATAAACCGATCCCCAGATTTGACCTCCGGTGCCTTTTTGAGAAGCAAAAGTCATCCGAGTCAGTTGAAATTTGGAACATTGTGCTAGTACATGGCTCTTAACAACCATGCCTAACTAGGTCCATATCGGTCTATAGTTATATATAGCCTTCAGATAAATCGATCCCCAATCACATAAAAATTGGTCATATCAAATTCATAATTGTATATAGCCCCCATATAGGTTAGGTTAAGTTAGGTGGCAGCCCGATGTATCAGGCTCACTTAGACTATTCAGTCCATTGTGATACCACATTGGTGAACTTCTCTCTTATCACTGAGTGCTGCCCGATTCCATGTTAAGCTCAATGACAAGTGACCTCCTTTTTATAGCCGAGTCCGAACGGCGTTTCACATTACAGTGAAACTACTTAGAGAAGCTTTGAAACCCTCGGAAATGTCACCAGCATTACTGAGGTGGGATAATCCACCGCTGAAAACCTTTTTGGTGTTCGGTCGAAGCAGGAATCGAACCCACGACCTTGTGTATGCAAGGCGGGCATGCTAACCATTGCACCACGGTGGCTCCCTAGCCCCCATATAAGCGACCGCCATATTTCAATTGTGGCTCTCTACGTACCGTGAAAAAGTCCATATCGATTCGTAATTATCGATACATACCTTGTTTGTCTACTATACACCACGTATGGACTAACTCACAATTTAGAAAACGATTTAAGATACCACAACCCAATTAATTCGATTGTGGATGACAGTCTATCGTAGAAGTTTCTAGGCAATCCATGGTAGAGGGTATATAAGATTCAGCCTGGCCGTATATACTTGTCAACTATGTCTTTGCTAGAAGGCTAAATTACTATATTGAATTAATCTTAGTCTAGGAATGGCATCTTTCAATATGGAAAATATTGACTCATATGAAGCCAAAAATATGAAACTATAGGAAACCAAGTATATGAGTCCAAAAGTGCGCATGGGATCTTCTTACCAGGTGAAATTTGTTTAGTATGAAAGAAGCAATTTTAACAATAAACGGAAACTTCCACCGTCTATAATACATTTTTTCCTTGTATAATATTTTGTTGGAAATTCAGTTAATATCGTGTGTTTCGTAAATTTTAAATACTTGGGAACTTTCTTATGGGCTTTTGAGGCGGGGTTACTGCACATGGAGGTATACTATCGCTACTACTGTGGCCCTTCTGTTACGCAGATGATATTATAATTCTTCTGCAGGGGAATAGATCCAAACAGACACTGCAGAGGACAGAAAGGGCTCTAAGTGTCTCTGAAGAGGGGAGAAGAACTCTTGCATTCTCTCATATAAGGGCAATCCTAACATACGCGTCGATAGTCTGTCTGGTGGACATCATTTTACAACATGTCCAACGGACAAGTTGTCTTGACACAAGTGGGGCACTGAAGACCAATGGTGATTTCGATTGGCAAAAAGGTGTAACATTCTCGAAATTGATTGCAAAATATGAAGAACACTGTCATAGCTTTGAAATTACACTATCATTTGGGTGAAAATACAATTAGGGAAAAAGTAGTGTAACACCAAGGCAACATATTTTTTGCGAAACGAAAACGCCTCAAGTCAACCAGAGGCTTGGAGACGATACTGGACTTAACACCTGTAGGGGTTCAGATAAAATGTCAGTTGCGATGAGGTTGACGATGTTGGGAGATAGACGGAAAGAAGATGGGTGAGACGACGGCACTAGACGTATAGGTGGAGGACCAGTCAGCGAAATTCTATTCCGATTACAGGACCACAGCACAATCCTGCAGACAGACGTGCGTGCCATAACGGGATGTGTCAATTGCCACGGAAATAACACGAGGCCACAAAGCGTGAACATTTTCATAAGCACTAGGGCCCATATGGAAGTGAACGTAAAGAACGCGAAGCCCATAGAAACAATGCCGGCCTAGTTGGATGAATGGGTACGGGAGACACATAAATCGATATGGATCAATGCAACGGTCATAAGAACGACGAAAATACTATGGGATGACACAGACAAGAAAAATTCTGAAGTACTACTCAAGGAAAGTAGGACGACAGTAAGGACGGCCGTGGGAATAATGACCGGGCACCTAGAATAGAAGCAGCAGAGGATGGTATCATCCGATCCGGTCCCCATATAAACCGTTCCCCAGATTTGATCTCCGGAGCTTCTTAGAGGAGCAAAATTCATCCGATCCGGTTGAAATTTGCAACGTGGTGTTAGTATAAGGCCGCTAATAACCATGCCAAAATTGGTCCATATCGGTCTAAAGTTATATATAGGCGATCCCCAGTCACACAAAAATTGGTCCTTATCGGTTCATAATCTTGGTTGTCGCGCGAGCCAAAAATAATCCACCAAAACTTTATTTTTATAGAAAACATTCTCAAAATGTTATTTCTATAGAAAATTTTGTCAAAATTTTATTTCTATAGAAAATGTTGTCAAAATTTTATTTCTATAGAACATTTTGTCAAAATTTATTTCTATAGAAAATTTTGTCAACATTTTATTTTGTCAAAATTTTATGTCTATAGAAACTTTAAACTTAATTATATACGTATTTAATCGGTCTTTTTTAGTTTAATATATACCACGTATGGACTATGTGGTATATATTACGGTGTTAGGAAGTTTTAAGATACCTTGCCATCGGCAAGTGTTACCGCAACCCAAGAAATTCGATTGTGGATGACAGTCTTCAGTAGAAGTTTCTACGCATTCCATGGTGGAGGGTACATAAGCTTCGGAATGGCCGAACTTACGGCCGTATATACTTGTTTTTCATTAAAAAGCGATTCTGTGATCGTTTATCCCTCTCACTTCATTCTCCATGGTTAACCCTGGAAAACGTTAACAGTCAGTTTATCGGATTATATCACAGTTTTTGCCTTCTTCACACTATTACTATTACATGGTGTACGTTTTGTATCAATGGATCCATGTTTCTTCGACTGTCACACCACTCCCGCCCTTCCAAGTGGTTAAATTTTGCCAGTGTTAATTGAAGAGATCACTTAGCTACAATTATAGTAGCCACCCAATTAATAGAGCAAGGCACACTAAAAAGAGTACGTAGTTAAACTTATGACAAATTTAACTTATTTCTACTGCCAAAAAATTGTTTGTTTGTGGTAAGATCTTATTGTTTTTTTCGAAATTTTCCACAGACTTCAATGGTCTTTTTCCTTTTTTAAATATGACTCAAATATTTTATGAAGTAAAAGTGGTAGAATAGTAAGAATGAACTACCGTATGGTGAAAATGGTCATGATTTTGCGACAATGATTTTCTTCTTTACTTTTACTTCATTTTTTTTTCTATGAGAGGATGTAATTTCGTGAAGTGTAGTTAAAAAGTACACCAGAACAATAAATTTTCCTGGTTTCAACAACACTTTGTGAAAATCGTAAAATGTGAAGTACGATTTAGTTCAATTTTCGCACGAGATAGTTCGGATGTAAGGCTTGTTTTGATGATGATGATGAAATTTTGGAGCACTACCTTAACCCCCCATGGGAGCCACCGTGGTGCAATGGTTAGCATGCCCGCCTTGCATACACAAGGTCGTGGGTTCGATTCCTGCTACGACCGAACACCACAAAGTTTTTCAGCGGTGGATTATCCCACCTCAGTAATGCTGGTGACATTTCTGAGGGTTTCAAAGCTTCTCTAAGTGGTGTCATTGGAATATGGAACGCCGTTCGGACTCGGCTATAAAAGGAAGTCCCTTGTCATTGAGCTAAACATGGAATCGGGCAGCACTCAGTGATAAGAGAGAAGTTCACCACTGTGGTATCACAATGGTCTGAATAGTCTAAGTGAGCCTGATACATCGGGCTGCCACATAACCTAACCCCCATGTGCCTTTACTAGGCAAGGAGTTAACCATATCCGTGAAGAGGTAATTTGGGACTTAGCCAAGTTGGGAAACAGGGACTGGAAACCAATTAGGGATTTCGTTAGAGACACAAAATTCCTGGAATAAAAGAAGGGTACGGTAGAAAGAAGAATATAGGGCGCACAACAAGCCGAATTCTAGCTTAACTGTATCTCAGCCGACATGGGACAGGGCAGCCCTAAACCTCGTTCCAACTTAACCCAACCTAACCGTTAGCATAACTTCTTTTCAATCGAAAATACTTCCAGAATTAAAATTTCAAACGAATTCGATGAAAATATCGACTTTGATGGCCTCAAGAAGTTAAATCGGAAAATCAGTCTATATGAACACTCTTTTTGAAAACATGAACCAATGTATACCAAATAATGCATTCAGATTCAGAATTCAGATTTCAAACCAATCGGATGAAAATTGCGAATTCCATACTCTCAAGAAGTCAGATCGAGTTAGGTTAGGTTACGTTTAGGTGGTAGCCCGCTTGAAATGACTACCAACCGATTATTTTCTTCTTTTGACTGCTTAAGTTAATATTTCCAGGTGCGTCAATTATCTAATGACGTTTTCTTTTTTCGGTTTTTTATCGGTTCTTTGTAAGCAGCAGTTCAAAAAGGCATCGAATCCTGTTGTGAAAATATTGCCTCGCACGATGGCGAATTGAATTTTCAGCACTACCGCCAAACGAAAGTACTGCGATTGATATTATGCACATCGAGCAAACATAGTGTCCTTGGTTAAATCCCGAACTCCAAAATGTTTTTAGCTGTGGATTTCCCCCTCCGTAATTCTGGTAACATCTCTGAGTGTTCCAAAGCTTCTCTAAATGGTTTCAAAGAGAATCAAGTAGCCCTCATTGATAAGAGCAAAGGTCATCACTTGTCTCCTTGCAACGCAGTGAATAATCACAATGGGCTATAACTAACCTATTACCATCCTTTGATGATGGGTCCAATAATCTCAAGTTCATATTTTAACCCAGCAATGCCTTTCAAAGTAGACTTATACTCCTCTAATGTATTCATCGAAACTTACTTCTACATTTAAAATAAATCTTCATCTTAAAAACAGCCCCCCCCCCCCAAAAAAAAAACACACACACACATTTCATCATCATCCATCTTCCAAAGGAAACAGTCCACTATGTCCAAACTAAATTCCTCACAGCATGTACTTAAGTAAATTGGCTGAAAGCAAACTACAAATTTGCAAAAGACAATAGAGATGACCATAAATAAAACAGGTCCTCCAATAAAAACACCCAAATATCCTGAAACCAAAGAACGCCACCGAAAAAGGCGGAAAAATGTAAATTGTCGACCAAAGCTGTTTGCCAATGGAATGGATCTCCGACAGCTCTTGGTGGGCTGGCTAGCAAACTGTTGGCTGGTTGCTTGGTGCTTCCGACTTGCAAATATATGTTTGCAATATTCATATTTATGGCATTCCAGCGAATATTCATTCACATGTTGAAAGCTTCACAAGCACCCCAAACGAGAAGAAACAAACAGAAAAAATTAACGAACCAAACAGGAAAAAACTGTGTTAAGTACCGACAAGCAAAGAGCGAGTTCCTTTGTGTACTTTTCCAAAAAATATGGAGAATGAAGGATGATGCAGTAGTTGTAGTATTGGGAGAAATTCTAGGATTTACGCTTATATGATGCTGTATACCAAAGGGTAGCCATAGGGTAAATGATGTAAAGTGAAATATGGATTAAATCCCAGTTTTGACCAAACATTAGAGATGCTTTGAAACATTCCCGAGTAAAAAGGTAAAGGTATACGCGTGACACACTCTCATGCGGGTAGGTTAGGTTGCAAATAGGATTCAGGTTGCCCTGACGGCGGCTGGCATACATCTAAGCCAGTATTCGGCTTAATGTGCTCCCTATCTTCTTGTTTCCATCGTACCCTTCTTTTGTGTTATTCCAGGAATTCTGTGACCCTAACGAAGTCCCTAATTTGTTTTTAGTCCTTGCTTCCTTATATGGTAAACTCTTTGCACAGTAAATACAGGGCAGTGGCAAGAGTAGTGTTCTAAGGTCTCATCACCTTACATGCATAATTCGCCGCTGCTTCTTTCGGCAACTATATGCTCTCAACTCTAGGTTTCCGATTATTATTCCCACGGTTCTCATACTCTTCTTGTGGAGATCTCCAGTTTTTTCTCATCTGCGTTACCCCATACTATTTTCCTCGTCCTTCCGATCGTTGCATTGTTGTCCACATCCCTTTATGTGTTTCCCGCGCCCATTCATTCAAAACGGCCCGCATTTTCTCTATTGGCATTGTGTTCTCTAGGTTAGGTTAGGTATAGTGGCAGCCCGATATTTTCAGGCTCACTTAGATGATTCAGTCCATTGTGATACCACAGTGGTGAACTTCTCTCTTATCACTGAGTGCTGCCCGATATTCCGAGTATTCGTTAATCACGCTTTTGCATTCCAATACCGTTCGCGATGGAACCGTAATGTCTGCTATTGGCTTCATTGCCCTCCGACAATCTGTAAAACATTTAACACATTCCCTTACGGCACTCGCTTCTGCCTGCAGGTTTGTGCTGTGATCTGGTAATAGGGGTCTGTGTCCTCATAAGATTCGGCCTGGTCGAACTCACGGTCGTATATACTTGTAAACTATATCTTTGCTGGAAGGCTAAATTACTATATTGAATTAATCTTAGTCTAGGAATGGCATCTTTCAATATGGAAAATATTGACTCATATGAAGCCAACAAATATGAAACTATAGGAAACCAAGTATATGAGTCCAAAAGTACGCATGGGATCTTCTTACCAGGTAAAATTTGTTTAGTATTAAAGAAGCAATTTTAACAATAAACGGAAACTTCCATCGTCTATAATTTCTTTTCACAGAACAGAAATACATTATTTCCTTGTATAATATTTTGTTGGAAATTCAGTTAATATCGGTTGTTTCGTAAATTTTAGATACTTGGGAACTTTCTTATGGACTTTTGAGGCGGGGAACTCCACATGGAGGTATACTATCGCTACTACTGTGGATAACAATTATGTACGGCCTGCTAAGAATTCTAGGTAAGAAGGGACTTTAACCCTTCTGTTACGCAGATGATATTATAATTCTTCTGCAGGGGAATATATCCAAACAGACACTGCAGAGGACAGAAAGGACTCTGAGTATCGCAGAAGAGGGGAGAAGAACTCTAAATGGTGTTTGCATTCAAAAGCATTCGTTAATCACGCTTTTGCATTCCAATACCGTTCGCGATCGAACCGTAATGTCTGCTATTGCCTTCATTGCCCTCCGACAATCTGTAAAGCATTTAACACATTCCCTTACGGCACTCGCTTCTGCCTGCAGGTTTGTGCTGTGATCTGGTAATCGGGGTCTGTGTCCTCATCATATAGGCTCAGTACCGTCCTCTCACCCATCTTTGATCCATTGGTGTAGCAGTTATTTCCTTCTGGTATCTGTTTTTGGGTCCCATTTTCTCAAAACCATATTACTAACGTCACACTCGGCAGCTATGGCCACCTCAGGTATACGATCATGAATTGTTGCTACATCCTCGATTTCACTCATCGTCTTCCTTATTCCTATTATGATTTAACGGTTCGTCATGTTTTGCGTTTCCGTCTATTCTCCCATAGAGGTTATATCCATAAGCGTAGGAAGGCCTCTGGGGAGGGGGCTTAGACCCCCCCAGAAAAATTTTAGCCCCCCAGAATTTGAAAACCTATTTACGATTTTACATTTTTATAAAACTTAAACAAGTATATACTCGTACAACGCACAAACTTCCACTAAAGACTTTCATGTACAATCGAATTACTTGGGTTGTGGTAGAAGTCTGATATTTATGAAATAAAGCTGTGGTTGAACTTATGATTTAGTTGAATATAAAATAGTAATTGATATTAAAACTATTCTTTCATAAATTAATATCTTAATAATGCTGCAAAAAGCGTCGCCAAAAAAGAAGTGAAAATGTTCTTTTTGGGTCTGGAAGTGGTACAAAATTGGCGGAGAAGCGATGAATGTAGTATGAACTTGTCATAGAACGAATGTCCACCGTTTCAACAACCGTTGCAATGAATTTGCATCACTTCTTAAGGTGTGATCCGAATTCAGTGTTTTGAATTTGAATTAAAAATTTTGTGATATTCTCCCAAATAAATAATTTTTATACTTTATTATGATTTTTAATGCATTCTAACGCTTGTTTGAAACGTTTTTTCAGATATTATCGATTTTTCTATAATGGATTTAGCATTTTTGTGGCAAAATTTGAATAATTTGTACCATTCTTACTCTTTTTTTAAATATTTAAAAAAAAAAAGAAATCAAAAAATTACGCATTAAAATATAAAAAATGAAGTAAAAAACTTCCTGTGTAGTTAAAATAGTTAACTTCTTTGTGAAGACATTTTTGGAAGTGCTTTTAAAGTTGTGACTTTAGAACAACTCCCAATTTTTTGCTGGGAAAAGTGTGGAACTACCCTACGGGAAATGGATCAACCACAGAACTGGTACAGGACTAGTCCCTGGTGTGTATGGACCAGTCCCAGTTCTGATCAAAACGTATGGAAGGGACCGTCCACTTTAACATGGGTTTGTCATTGACGGAGTAAACTTACATTTTAGGACGCGTCTTGGACTCATCCCAAACGACACGTCCTGGGGCAATTTAGCAGGAGCAACTCATAAACAGGTCCTTAGGAACCAGTCTCGGACAGAAATGCAAATTAGTTACTAAAGAATATCCACACAAAAAAATCAAAATCTCTTTCAATTTGGGCTCCTAATCGAACCCGAAATGAAAAAAACAAAACTTGAAATATGTCGAAAAAAAGGTTATTCTGATAATTTTATATCACTAAGGTAAATGTGAAAATTTTAACTAACTGGAGCCCAGGTACCAGTTCTGTGATAGGTCCGTCAGTGGCAATTTGCACCAATTTCCCGTAGAGTACTTTTAGTTGATTTATTATAAATTGATTGTTGAGCTATTTTGATGTCTTAAGTTCAGTCTATAAAGTTTTAGCTAGGGGGGCTATAGCCCCCCCTAGGAAAATTGTCTAGCTACGCTAATGGTTATATCTGAACCTCAATGGGTCTTAAGTCCAGGTTCGTTAGATCCGTTGTCCACCGCTCTTCTGCACAGTTGCCAACGTCTGTAGGCTTTCCCAGTCTTCTTTTTGATGTGATTGTTACAATTAAGTTTCCTATCTATCTATCCTTGCCCAAAAAAACTAGGGCAGTTTTAGTCCTTCCAGCGAATAGGAATAATTCTGTCTTCAGGCCCCTGGGTTTTGTCCAGTCATTCCATCATCGTAATCCCTTTCTGCCCTCCTACAGAGCCTATTAGGATACGTTCCCTGAGTAGGTATTATAACAATGTGTGCGTAACAGGCGGGTTCAAATCCATCCTTAGCTAGTTCTTTGTAGACCGTGTATAGTTTTTACCTCAAGTAGTGGCGATAGTATACGCCCATAGGTTAGGTTAGGTGGCAGCCCGATGTATCAGGCTCACTTAGACTATTCAGTCCATTGTGATACCACATTGGTGAACTTCTCTCTTATCATAGCTCAATGACAAGGGACCTCCTTCTTATAGCCGAGTCCGAACGGCGTTCCACATTGCAGTGAAACCACTTAGAGAAGTTTTGAAACCCTCAGAAATGTCACCAGCATTACTGAGGTGGGATAATCCACCGCTGAAAAACTTTTTGGTGTTCGGTCGAAGCAGGAATCGAACCCACGACCTTGTGTATGCAACGCGGGCATGCTAACCATTGCACCACGGTGGCTCCCACCCATGTGGAGTTCCCCGCTGTACATTGCCGGTTGTGGTCACATCTTGCGATCCAAAGCTTATCCTTCTATCTATTTTAAGGATCCAGTCACCCGAAACTGGTCTAAAGACTTGATAAGAATATCGATGCTAACGTTGTTGAAAGCTCCCTCAAAGTCAATAAATACATCTAGCGTGTACGTCTTAACAGAAAAAGCCATCTCTATAGTATGTACCATCTTATGTAGGGCCATGCTAACCGCTCGAAGTCCCGACAACGCTGTCTGCCTAGACGCATAATAACTTCCAGGTATTCCGTTTCGCCGTTCTTGTTATTTTTATTGTATTCTCAAAGCTTGCTATGATAAGCATCCCAATATACCTCCTTCGTGGGCAGATTTCCTCTCGCAAGGTGGACCACTTTCACGTACTAAATCACACTAAATCCTTGTTTGAACCTAACCTAACCCAACCTTCTACACTAAAATCCAGGGCAGTGGAGTATATTGTCAATTCATTTATTCATGGGGAATAAAATTGACCAGTCACTACAACTCAACATACGACCCAAATGGAACACCCTTTGAAAAATACCAGTGGCAATTTTTGGTGTTCTTTGATTGTTTTTCTCTATTTTCGCTGGCCTTGTCACCATCTATCGAGCAAGTATTTGTTGGATAACACCGAGGGTCGATGAAATATTTTAGTCAACTGGAACACATATTCCGCACAATGTATCCGGGTGGTGATATTTATTTATTATTTGGTTGTTTAACTTCTCCCATAGCGTTTTATAGGTCAAAAGCTAAGCTTTTGCTATTATGAATGTCACTGAACTGCCATAACTCATGGAAAAGCAAACAATTGTATGTTGCATGCCCTGTTCTTTGATTTTGGATTTTTGGCAAACAAAAAACAAGAACCCAAATGGAAATTTGGAAAAAAAAAACTGCAATTCATTCAATCTCCTCCAACACAACTATGTGAGGACATCACTTTGGATGGAGAGAAAACAAACAGGAATCTCTTATGTTTATTACTTTAGCTGATTGACTGGTCGGCAGCTGGTTAAGCAAACTATGTAGGGTCTGCCAAGACCTAGTTCCAAAAGAGATGGAAGAAAACAATCGGATTTTGGATTTTTTATTGTTCTCCTATGTACGAGCGATAGATCATAAATTTTGGGTTATGCCATATTTTATTTGGATAGAGGCAAATGCGATTGCAGTACTAGTGCCAGTTTGGTAGCCTCATATGTGCTTGTATTTCTCGTTTGTTAGGTCCTTGTAAAATATATAGCTTTTTAATATGACTCTATTTTTCGTCATAAACACTGAAGATTTCGCTTCTGTATCCCATGAATAAAATTTCAATGCTCCTATCATAGCTTGTTGTTGGAACAAAAACCTTTAATCAATACGAAATAAAAAAATCGTGTTAAATTAAAAACAAATATATACGGCCGTAAGTTCGGCCAGGCCGAATCTTATGCATCCTCCACTATGGATTCCGTAGAAACTTCTACGAAAGACTGTCATTCACAATCAAATTAATTGGGTTGTGGTATCTTAAAACTTCTTAACATCGTTTTCTAAATTGTGAGTTAGTCAATACGTGGGATATAGTAGACAAAAAAGGTATGTACAGGTAAGTCTACAAATAATTACGAATCGATATGGACTTTTACCCGATACGTAGAGAGCCAGAATTGAAATATGGGGGTCGCTTATATGGGCGCTATATACAATTATAAACCAATTTTTGTGTGATTGGGGATCGATTTATCTGAGGGCTATATATAACTATAGACCGATATGGACCTAGTTGGGCATGGTTTTAACAGTCATATAATAGCACAATGTACAAAATTTCAACTGACTCGGATGAAATTTGCTCCTCCAAGAGGCTCCAAAACCAAATCTCGGGATCGGTTTATATGGGGGCTATATATGATTATGGACTGATATGGGCCACTTTTGGCATGGCTGTTAAATATCATACACTACCACCACGTACCAAATTTCAACCAGATCGGATGAATTTTGCTTCTCCAAGAGGCACCGGAGTTCAAATCTGGGGATCGGTTTATATGGGGGCTATATATAATTATGGACTGATATGAACCAATTCCTGCATGGTTGTTGGATATCATATACTAACATCACGTACCAACTTTCAACCGATTCGGATGAATTTTGCTCTTCCAAGGGGCTCCGGAGGTCAAATCTCGGGATCGGTTTATATGGGGGCTATATATAATTATGGACCGATTTCGCCCAATTTTTGCATGGGTGTTTGAGGCCATATATTAACACCACGTACCAAATTTCAACTGAATCAGATGAATTTTGGTCTTCCAAGAGGCTCCGGAGTTCAAATCTGGTGATCGGTTTATATGGGGCCTATATATAATTATGGAGCGATGGGGACCATTTTTTGTATGGTCATTAGAGACCATATACTAACACCATGTACCAAATTTCATCCGGGTCGGGTGAAATTTGCTTATCTTAGAGGCTCCGCAAGCCAAATCGATGGATCAGTTTATATGGGAGCTATATATAATTATCGACCGATGTGGACCAATTTTTGCGTGGTTGTTAGAGATCATTTACTGACACCATGTACCAAATTTCAGCCGAATCGGATGAAATTTGCTTTTCTTAGAGTCCCCTCACGTGAAATTTGGGGGTCCGTTTATATGGGGGCTATACGTAAAAGTGGACCGATATTGCCCATTTGCAATACCATCCGACCTACATCAATAAGAACTACTTGTGCCAAGTTTCAAGTCGATAGCTTTGTTTCGTTCGGAAGTTAGCGTGATTTCAACAGCGGACGGACGGACATGCTCAGATCGACTCAGAATTTCACCACGGGGTCTTAGAGCAATATTGCGATGTGTTACAAACGGAATTACAAAATTAATATACCCCCATCATATGGTGGAGGGTATAAAAATCGTGTTAAATTAAAAACAAGTAAGGAAAGTCTAAAGTCGAGCGGGGCCGACTACATTATACCCTGCACCACTTTGTAGATCTAAATTTTCGATACCATATCACATCCGTCAAATGTGTTGGGTGCTATATATAAAGGTTTGTCCCAAATACATACATTTAAATATCACTCGATCTGGACCGAATTAGATAGACTTCTACAAAATCTATAGACTCAAAATTTAAGTTGGCTAATGCACTAGGGTGGAACACAATTTTAGTAAAACAATATGGGAAACATTTAAATCTGAAGCAATTTTAATGAAACTTCGCAAAATTTTATTTATGATTTATCGCTCGATATATATGTATTAGAAGTTTAGGAAAATTAGAGTCATTTTGACAACTTTTCGACTAAGCAGTGGCGATTTTACAAGGAAAATGTTGGTATTTTGACCATTTTTGTCGAAATCAGAAAAACATATATATGGGAGCTAGATCTAAATCTGAACCGATGTCAACCACGCATAGCTACAATGCTAATTCTACTCCCTGTGCAAAATTTCAACTAAATCGGAGTTAAAAATTGGCCTCTGTGGTCATATGAGTGTAAATCGGGCGAAAGCTATATATGGGAGCTATATCTAAATCTGAACCGATTTCAACCAAATTTGGCACGCATAGTTACAATGCTAATTCTACTCCTTATGCAAAATTTCAACTAAATCGGAGCAAACAATTGGCCTCTGTGGGCAAATGAGTGTAAATCAGGCGAAAGCTATATATGGGAGCTATATCTAAATCTGAACCGATTTGGCTGATATTTTGCAAGTTTTTCGAGACTCATAAAATATTCGGATGTACGGAGTTTGAGGAAGATCGGTTAATAAACACGCCAATTATGACCAGATCGGTGAAAAATATATATGGCAGCTATATCTAAATCTGAGCCGATTTTTTCCAAAATCAATAGGGATCTCTTTGAGCCGAAACAGGATCCTATACCAAATTTTAGGACAATCGGACTAAAACTGCGAGCTGTACTTTGCACACAAAAATACATCAACAGACAGACAGACGGACATCGCTAAATCGACTCAGAATTTAATTCTAAGCCGATCCGTATACTAAAATTGGTCTATGATTACTCCTTCTTGGCGTTACATACAAATGCACAAACTTATTATACCCTGTACCACAGTAGTGGTTTTAATTAAAGCGAAACACACAAGAAATATTGTTTGGGCAAATAAAGGTCTCTTTTTATTATACATACACTGAAAAAAAGCATGCCCTGTTCTAAAGATTTTATCTTTACTTTAAAAAATTTGGTATTGATTCCGTGCCAAAGAAACGGAGAATACAAGATAGGATACTTTTAAGACACAATTTTCTTTTAAATTTGGGTTTTGTGTACTTGCTTCTAGGAAGCATATTTCAATATTTCGCTTTTTCAGCTTTTTTCTTCATATGCTATCAGTCCTTTAAAAACGAGTTAATGACAACTTTATTTTCCAAATTCAGGCTCGACTTCCAGTAGAAATTATGCTATGTTTCAAGTAAAAGACGGCTTTAAAATAAAGTGTGGAAAAACATGTCCTATATTTGAACGAGTTTTTGCTTTCTAGTCAAGATGCAAAAAGACAACAAATTTAAAGACAATTTCATTAATTTTAAAGAATTTTTCTGAATAGTTAAAGTCAAGTTTACCTTAGCCCAAAAATTTTTTCGTTCAGGTTATGATACCCATTTTTAAGTCAAATCTCTTAATTTTAAGGACAATACGACTTCATTGAAAAGTTTATCGACTTATGGACATGGAAAAAAACTTTATATTAGAGAAATTTGCCTTCTATGATAAGCAAAATTTGCATTCGTATTGTAAAGACATGAAATCTTTGACCACATGACAATATTTTTTTCAGTGCATGTAGCTTCATGGAGGAAAAAACTTCCTCGGGGGTCGGTTTATATGGGATTATATGTAATTAGGGACCCATATAGAAAAATTTTTGATGAATGTTAGAGACATAACCACGTACCAAATTTTAACCGGATCGGATGAAATTTGCTCTTCTAAGAGGCTCCGAGGGTGGCTACTACTACTAAACGTTGTCACATATGGCCCATTTGCACTACCATTCGACCGCCATCAAAAACAACTACTTGTGCCAAGTTTCAAGTCGATAACTTGTTTCGTTCGGAAGTTAGCATGATTTCAACAGACGGACGGATGTTGCTAGATCGATTCAGAACTTCACCACGACCCAGAATAAATATATATTTTATGAGGTCTGAGACCAATATTTCGATGTGTTACAAATGGAATTATAAGGATAATATATCTCTTATACTCTGGGGGTGGGCATAAAAACTGTCTTCATTTTAAGGGAGCCCCATCTTTGGGAACCAATACCAAACCCCTTAAGGGACGGTAAAAAATCGTTGAATCCATACCTAGAGAAGAAATATTATCACACCTAGAGAATAAATATGAGCATCACCTCAAACAAGAGAAAAATATAATTTTTGGATGGTGAACATGTAATATATTTGTCGAAACCATATGCTTTTCTCGGAAATTATGTATCTGACTTCGACAATCTGACTTAGTTTAGGTTATGGACGATGACACGAATCCGTGCTAAGCGGATTTGTGTCACTTAGTCCATAGTTGGTCCATTGCGGTTGCTCAAACTCCTTTTCTCTTCCTCTTCGTGTCTGTACATCTCCTGCGGTGTTAATCCCATCATGTGATATGTGCCTCAGTCTACCTAGGTCCTCCACCCAGAAGCCTAGATGAAAGCGAGAGTACTCCCCAAGTTGCATAAGTCGTCGTATGTTCCAATATCCTGTAAATAAACAAAGAAAGCGAAGGAAAAACGGCCGCTTGCGCCTTCCTTGACCAATACATAGGCCTCCTCATTTCCTGTTATGCCATAATGTACAGGTACCCAGAACAGAGTTACATTATACTGTTCTATAAGAACTGCAAGCTCTTTACAACAACGGCTGACTAACATACCTTCGACCTCATATTTGTTTTGTTCAGGGTCTCTATAGCTGCCTGACTATCGATGAAAATTCTGATTTCGCATCTAAATAACGGCCTCATAGATAGAGGTTCTGCAGCTTTGCAATAGCAAGTGTCTTCGCCTGAAATATGCTGCATTCTTCATCCAACTTAAAGGATTTCTTAATGTCCAACTCCTTGCAGTATATTTCACTGTCTGTTTTTAGAGTCATCCGTATAGATGTTAAGATCGCCGAAATGTACCCTGTTTTCGTCCCAGCCCTTTATGTTCCGGATAACTGAGTTTAGATTACCCTCATAAACATGACGTGTCGCCATATAGTCAGTTCTCATATGTCGACCGGCATAGGCTGTCAGTTCAGTGTGTCTTTGCGACATATATGTTCCATGTTCCCACTTCAAAAATAACATTTTCCTCTTGAAACATGTTTAGGGTGATCATATTCCTACACTGCGTGCAATTAAACTAATATTGTTGTGAGCACAGAGATTTCTCGTTCTTTTAGCAAAGTCAATGTTGCTCACATGCTACGGAACAAACTCGATGCAACAACCACAAACGAAATATCCTCCACAACAGAAATGTCCTCCATCATATTTTCGGTATCCAGCAGTAAATGGAATATTTTTGGTTATCGTGTAGCCGATGAGATATAGAGAGAAACTGCTCGAAAAGTTTTGAAAGAATTTCAAAGCAAATCTACGCAATTTAAAACAACAACAAAAAACTAGATTTTCTCTCAAATTTAGAAATAATTTCAATTATAAACTCCATTTATTATTTGTATTAAAACAAGAAATATTTTTATTTTGCATTTACTGATCCTATCAAGATATATTTACCCAACAAATTACCACTGTCATAAGCTGCGAAATTGTAGGTAAAATTTAGGGAGGGTGTATAAGGCGGCAATAAATCGGAATTTAGTGTATAATTCTCAATTTTATACCAATAGTTCTGTAAAAATTAGAAATAAAAGGTGGAAAAATATAACACAATTGAGAATATTACACTTGGAGAAACTCACCGGTTTCAGGGGACATTCATAAGGAAAATTGCTAACCCTACGAAATTCTTTCATTAGGGTTTTCACGAGTACATTCTGCAATGTATTACTTAATAAATCGCATAACTTGACATTCAGATTGACAAATGTTAGACTTTTCTTGCTAACTTTAGGTTTAATATCAATCTTGAGACGAATTTCAACTTCATTACTCAACTCCTTTCCCGTCAACATACGAAACGATATCTTGTTTTGGCCACGAATTGGCGTTACGAAACCACATCCAACTCGATCCATTTTATTATAAACTTTGCAGCTAATATTGTGGATTTCCACTATTACACCTTTCCGGGATCCCTAAAAAAACAGATTGTTCCAAATATAAATAAAATGTAAACTTGATTCAATTTTTAGCAAAGTTTATGATCTAACCTCCACTTTGGATGTGACGTTTAAAACAAAAATTAAAAAAATCATTAATACAAATCTCATTTTCAGTAATGCAAGTACTTGGCGTGCTTTCAAAAGTATGAACATTAAAAGCTTTTTATATGATACCTTTATATCATTTATATTTATATAAAGCGATATTAAAAAGAAAATCTGAATTACCGCGATGCAATTAAATTCGGATCATAAACTGTTCCATTAAATCATTTTTTGCCATAGATTTAATTTTGCAAATATATATGATGGCATTTAATGGTCATTATAGTTATGATTACTATTCATGATTAATAATTTGCATATAATATACGAGGACAGTTCGGAAACTTCTTAGCGTAGCACAAAAAGTATAAATAGAAAAAAGTGAAGTGTTTTGGAAACTTCCATCTCTGTTATGAACACATGTTAAATTTTGTTTCGATCTGGCTACTCCTTCATATAGAAATAGGTGTTCAAAAAAGACGCATCCGCAATTTTTATACCCTCCACCATAGGATGGGGGTATATTAACTTTGTCATTCCGTTTGTAACACATCAAAATATTGCTCTAAGACCCCATAAAGTATATATATATTCTGGGTCGTGGTGAAATTCTGAGTCGATCTGAACATGTCCGTCCGTCAGTCCGTCCGTCTGTTGAAATCACGCTAACTTCCGAACGAAACAAGCTACCGACTTGAAACTTGGCACAAGTAGTTGTTATTGATGTAGGTCCGATGCTATTGGAAATGGGCCATATCGGTCCACTTTTACGTATAGCCCCCATATAAACCGATCCCCCGATTTGGCTTGCGAGGCCTCTAAGAGGAGCAAATTTCATCCGATCCGGCTAAAATTTGGTACATGGTGTTGGTATATGGTCTCTAATAACCATGCAAAAATCGGTCTATAATTATATATAGCCCCCATATAAACCGATCCCTAGATTTGGCTTGCGGAGCCTAAAAGAGAAGCTAATTTCATCCGATCCGGCTGAAATTTGGTACATGGTATTAGTATATGGTCTCTAACATCCATGCAAAAATTGGTCCACATCGGTCCATAATTATATAGCCCCCATATAAACCGATCCCCCGATTTGGCTTGCGAGGCCTCTAAGAGAAGCAAATTTCATCCGAACCGGCTGAAATTTGGTACATGGTGTTAGTATATGGTCTATAACAACCATGCAAAAAGTGGTCCACATCGGTCCATAATTATATATAGCCCCCATATAAACCGATCCCCCGATTTGGCTTGCGAGGCCTCTAAGAGAAGCAAATTTCATCCGATCCAGCTAAAATTTGGTACATGGTAATAGTATATGGTCTCTAACATCCATGCAAAAATTGGTCCACATCGGTGCATAATTATATATAGTCCCCATATAAACCGATCCCCCGATTTGGCTTGCGAGGCCTCTAAGAGAAGCAAATTTCATCCGAACCGGCTGAAATTTGGTACATGGTGTTAGTATATGGTCTCTAACAACCATGCAAAAATTGGTCCACATCGGTCCATAATTATATATAGCCCCCATATAAACCGACCCCCCGATTTGGCTTGCGAGGCCTCTAAGAGGAGCAAATTTCATCCGATCCGGCTGAAATTTGGTACATGGTATTAGTATATGGTCTCTAACATCCATGCAAAAATTGGTCCACATCGGTCCATATAAACCGATCACCAGATTTGACCTCCGGAGCCTCTTGGAAGACCAAAATTCATCTGATTCAGTTGAAATTTGGTACGTGGGGTTAATATATGGCCTCAAACTCCCATGCAAAAATTGGTCGGTATCGGTCCATAATTATATATAGGCCCCATATAAACCGATCCCCAGATTTGACCTCCAGAGTCCGTTGGAAGAGCAAAATTCTTCCCATTCGGTTGAAATTTGGTACGTGATGTTAGTATAATGGTATCCAACAACCATGCAGGAATTGGTTCCTATCAGTCCATAATTATATATAGTTCCCATATAAACTGATTCCCAGATTTGACTTTCGGTGCCTTTTGGAGAAGCAAAATTCATCCGATCTGCTTGAAATTTGGTACGTGGTGAGAGTATATGATATTTAACAACCATGCCAAAAGTGGTCCATATCAGTCCATAATCATATATAGCCCCATATAAACCGATCCCGAGATTTGGTTTTGGAGCCTCTTGGAGGAGCCAATGTACCAAGCCAAATCATCCGAGTGAGTTGAAATTTGGTACATTGTGCTAGTATATGGTCGTTAACAACCATGTCTAACTAGGTCCATATCGGTAGATAGTTATATATATCCCTCAGATAAATCGATTTCCAATCACACAAAAATTGGTCCATATCAAGTTTCAATTCTGGCTCTCTACGTACCGTGCAAAAAGTCCACATCGATTCGTAATTATTTGTAGACTTAACTATACATAACTTTTTTGTCTAATATATACCACGTACATTGTTAGAAAATATGTTTTCCATATGTTCCGATATAAACAAAATGTGTTTCGGGCACTATTTTTAAACACAATATATTTAAGTGCAAACATGTAATGTTCCTAAACTAGAACTAAATGTTTGAGACACATGTATTAATATGTTAGAATATATTATGTTTGGGGCATGAATGTTTCATAAAAATAATATGTGTGAATGTAAACATATATAAATTTACAAATTTCGAGTAAACATATATATGTTGTGATATTTTATTCAGAGAACGACAGAGTGAGAGTTTAGAGAAATAGAAAGAGAGAGTATAGAGAAAGAAATGGAGATAGAAACCGGGAGGGTTGACGAAAGATATCAACATAAAGAAAAGTGAACGGCAAAACATGGTCATTTTAAAGCGATATTGCCAACTTAAAACCGATCTGAAAGGTAAAAATGAAATTAATTAACGAAAAGTTTTAAATGCATTCAAAACGGTGTTAAATGCTAGTAAAAACTGTTCGCGCCTAAATAAATATATGTGTATTGTAAAATTATTTATGTATGTTTATGTTCGACCCGACGTTCTTCTTTTGTTAGAGTTTGGAATTCCTTCCAAAATTTCAAAACAATTTTTTGTTACAAAATTGTTATTTTTGCAATAAAAAAATATTTTATCCAAAAGCTCAATCCATTTCGTTTATATGAAGCACTGTACTTTTCTGACTGTAAATCTTTAATAACCCACATTTCGAAGTTTCATTATAAATATTTAATATAGTATAAATATAAATGTGTAAATTAAAAAAAAAAAAAAAACCTGATATACGGCCGAAAGTTCGGCCAGGCCGAATCTTATGTATCCTCCACCATGGATTGCGTAGAAACTTCTACGAAAGACTGTCATCCACAATCGAATTACTTGGGTTGTGGTACCTTAAAACTTCTTAACATCGTTTTCTAAATTGTGAGTTAGTCTATACGTGGTAGAGAGCCAGACTTGAAATATGGGGGTCGCTTATATGGGGGCTATATACAATTATGAACTTGATGTGGTCCAATTTTTGTGTGATTGGGGATCGATTTATCTGAGGGCTATATATAACTATAGACCGATATGGACTTAGTTAGGCATGGTTGTTAACGGTCATATACTAACACAATGTACCAAATTTCAACTGACTCGGATGAAATTTGCTCTTCCAAGAGGCTCCAAAACCAAATCTCGGGACTTTTGGCATGACTTTTAAATATCATATACTACCACAACGTACCAAATTTCAACTAGATCGGATGAATTTTACATCTCCAAAAGGCACCGGAGGTCAAATCTGGGGATCGGTTTATATGGGGGCTATATATAAATATGGACTGATATGAACCAATTCCTGCATGGTTGTTCGATACCATATACTAACATCACGTACCAACCAATTTTTGCATGGGTGTTTGAGGCCGTATATTAACACCACGTACCAAATTTCAACTGAATCAGATGAATTTTGGTCTTCCAAGAGGCTCCGGAGGTCAAGTCTGGTGATGAAATTCTGAGTCGATCTGAACATGTCCGTCCGTCAGTCCGTCCGTCTGTTGAAATCACGCTAACTTCCGAACGAAACAAGCTACCGACTTGAAACTTGGCACAAGTAGTTGTTATTGATGTAGGTCCGATGCTATTGGAAATGGGCCATATCGGTCCACTTTTACGTATAGCCCCCATATAAACCGATCCCCCGATTTGGCTTGCGAGGCCTCTAAGAGGAGCAAATTTCATCCGATCCGGCTAAAATTTGGTACATGGTGTTGGTATATGGTCTCTAATAACCATGCAAAAATTGGTCCACATCGGTCTATAATTATATATAGCCCCCATATAAACCGATCCCTAGATTTGGCTTGCGGAGCCTAAAAGAGAAGCTAATTTCATCCGATCCGGCTGAAATTTGGTACATGGTATTAGTATATGGTCTCTAACATCCATGCAAAAATTGGTCCACATCGGTCCATAATTATATAGCCCCCATATAAACCGATCCCCCGATTTGGCTTGCGAGGCCTCTAAGAGAAGCAAATTTCATCCGAACCGGCTGAAATTTGGTACATGGTGTTAGTATATGGTCTATAACAACCATGCAAAAAGTGGTCCACATCGGTCCATAATTATATATAGCCCCCATATAAACCGATCCCCCGATTTGGCTTGCGAGGCCTCTAAGAGAAGCAAATTTCATCCGATCCAGCTAAAATTTGGTACATGGTAATAGTATATGGTCTCTAACATCCATGCAAAAATTGGTCCACATCGGTGCATAATTATATATAGTCCCCATATAAACCGATCCCCCGATTTGGCTTGCGAGGCCTCTAAGAGAAGCAAATTTCATCCGAACCGGCTGAAATTTGGTACATGGTGTTAGTATATGGTCTCTAACAACCATGCAAAAATTGGTCCATATCGGTCCATAATTATATATAGCCCCCATATAAACCGACCCCCCGATTTGGCTTGCGAGGCCTCTAAGAGGAGCAAATTTCATCCGATCCGGCTGAAATTTGGTACATGGTATTAGTATATGGTCTCTAACATCCATGCAAAAATTGGTCCACATCGGTCCATATAAACCGATCACCAGATTTGACCTCCGGAGCCTCTTGGAAGACCAAAATTCATCTGATTCAGTTGAAATTTGGTACGTGGGGTTAATATATGGCCTCAAACTCCCATGCAAAAATTGGTCGGTATCGGTCCATAATTATATATAGGCCCCATATAAACCGATCCCCAGATTTGACCTCCAGAGTCCGTTGGAAGAGCAAAATTCTTCCCATTCGGTTGAAATTTGGTACGTGATGTTAGTATAATGGTATCCAACAACCATGCAGGAATTGGTTCCTATCAGTCCATAATTATATATAGTTCCCATATAAACTGATTCCCAGATTTGACTTTCGGTGCCTTTTGGAGAAGCAAAATTCATCCGATCTGCTTGAAATTTGGTACGTGGTGAGAGTATATGATATTTAACAACCATGCCAAAAGTGGTCCATATCAGTCCATAATCATATATAGCCCCATATAAACCGATCCCGAGATTTGGTTTTGGAGCCTCTTGGAGGAGCCAATGTACCAAGCCAAATCATCCGAGTGAGTTGAAATTTGGTACATTGTGCTAGTATATGGTCGTTAACAACCATGTCTAACTAGGTCCATATCGGTAGATAGTTATATATATCCCTCAGATAAATCGATTTCCAATCACACAAAAATTGGTCCATATCAAGTTTCAATTCTGGCTCTCTACGTACCGTGCAAAAAGTCCACATCGATTCGTAATTATTTGTAGACTTAACTATACATAACTTTTTTGTCTAATATATACCACGTACATTGTTAGAAAATATGTTTTCCATATGTTCCGATATAAACAAAATGTGTTTCGGGCACTATTTTTAAACACAATATATTTAAGTGCAAACATGTAATGTTCCTAAACTAGAACTAAATGTTTGAGACACATGTATTAATATGTTAGAATATATTATGTTTGGGGCATGAATGTTTCATAAAAATAATATGTGTGAATGTAAACATATATAAATTTACAAATTTCGAGTAAACATATATATGTTGTGATATTTTATTCAGAGAACGACAGAGTGAGAGTTTAGAGAAATAGAAAGAGAGAGTATAGAGAAAGAAATGGAGATAGAAACCGGGAGGGTTGACGAAAGATATCAACATAAAGAAAAGTGAACGGCAAAACATGGTCATTTTAGAGCGATATTGCCAACTTAAAACCGATCTGAAAGGTAAAACTGAAATTAATTAACGAAAAGTTTTAAATGCATTCAAAACGGTATTAAATGCTAGTAAAAACTGTTCACGCCTAAATAAATATATGTGTATTATAAAATTATTTATGTATGTTTATGTTCGACTCGACGTTCTTCTTTTGTTAGAGTTTGGAATTCCTTCCAAAATTTCAAAACAATTTTTTGTTACAAAATTGTTATTTTTGCAATAAAAAAATATTTTATCCAAAAGCTCAATCCATTTCGTTTATATGAAGCACTGTACTTTTCTGACTGTAAATCTTTAATAACCCACATTTCGAAGTTTCATTATAAATATTTAATATAGTATAAATATAAATGTGTAAATTAAAAAAAAAAAAAAAAACCTGATATACGGCCGAAAGTTCGGCCAGGCCGAATCTTATGTATCCTCCACCATGGATTGCGTAGAAACTTCTACGAAAGACTGTCATCCACAATCGAATTACTTGGGTTGTGGTACCTTAAAACTTCTTAACATCGTTTTCTAAATTGTGAGTTAGTCTATACGTGGTAGAGAGCCAGACTTGAAATATGGGGGTCGCTTATATGGGGGCTATATACAATTATGAACTTGATGTGGTCCAATTTTTGTGTGATTGGGGATCGATTTATCTGAGGGCTATATATAACTATAGACCGATATGGACTTAGTTAGGCATGGTTGTTAACGGTCATATACTAACACAATGTACCAAATTTCAACTGACTCGGATGAAATTTGCTCTTCCAAGAGGCTCCAAAACCAAATCTCGGGACTTTTGGCATGACTTTTAAATATCATATACTACCACAACGTACCAAATTTCAACTAGATCGGATGAATTTTACATCTCCAAAAGGCACCGGAGGTCAAATCTGGGGATCGGTTTATATGGGGGCTATATATAAATATGGACTGATATGAACCAATTCCTGCATGGTTGTTCGATACCATATACTAACATCACGTACCAACCAATTTTTGCATGGGTGTTTGAGGCCGTATATTAACACCACGTACCAAATTTCAACTGAATCAGATGAATTTTGGTCTTCCAAGAGGCTCCGGAGGTCAAGTCTGGTGATCGGTTTATGGACCGATGTGGACCAATTTTTGCATAGTCGTTAGAGACCATATACTTACACCCTGTACCAAATTTCAGCCGGATCGGATGAAATTTGCTTCTCTTAGAGGCTCCGCAAGCCAAATTTGGGGGTCCGTTTATATAGGGGCTATATGTAAAAGTGGACCGATATGGCCCATTTGCAATACCATCCGACCTACATCAATAACAACTACTTGTGCCAAGTTTCAAGTCGATAGCTTGTTTCGTTCGGAAGTTAGCGTGTTTTCAATAGACGGACGGACGGATATGCTCAGATCGACTCAGAATTTCACCACGACCCAGAATATATATACTTTATGGGGTCTTAGCAATATTTCGATGTGTTACAAACGAAATGACCATCCTATGGTGGAGGGTATAAAAATGGTGTTCGTTCGGGGCAGGGATTGAACCCACGACCCTTTGCATGCAAGGCTGGCATGCTAACCATTGCTCCACGTGGCAAACAAATGTATGTTTCTGTTAAATAATGTTTTGTTTGCATCGGCTCGTGAGCGCCGAAGACTATGCTATATAAATTTAACTTATAACGATAATTGTCTATTGGTGACCATAACAGCTACGTAGCCCAGTGGATAGTGTGTTGGCTTACAAACTGTATGCTCCTTGGTTCGATTCTCCGTCCAGGCGAAAGGCAAAATTTAAAAAAATTTATAAAATTGAATAATTTCTTATACATTATTTGTATTAAAGAAAAAGGTGCCAAGAACCAAAAAAATTCATGGAAGGGAAAATTATATGAGAGAATGAGCACAATCTTCTTTGGGAAAAAAATCTTCCAAGCATATAATATTTTTGGGCTCAAAATGCTTCCAAACATAAAATGTGTTCACATAAAACAAACATAATAATGTTTCGGCAGTATCCAATAATGTATGTGCTTCCTGCAAAATATGTTTGGAACATATGTTAGAGAAACGATTTTTTATGAGGGTGTATGGACTAACTCACAATTTAGAAAACGATGTTAAGAAGTTGTAAGATACCACAACCCAAGTAATTCGATTGTGGATGACAGTCTTTCGTAGAAGTTTCTACGCAATCCATGGAGGAGGGTACATAAGATTCGGCCTGGCCGAACTTACTGCCGTATATACTTGTTTTACAATGGAAAAATTAGAAATGCGTGCTGTCATTAAATATTTACATAAAAAAGGTTTATCGGGACAAAAATTCATAATGATATGGTGAATGTGTTAGGTGAAAGTGCTCCTTCATATGCAACAGTAAAAAATTGGGTTGCTGAATTTAAACGAGGTCGTACAAGCATTGAAGATGAACCACGTAGTAGACGTCCAAAAACAGCAACAACAACAGAAATTGTAGCCAAAGTGCATGATATGGTATTAACTGATAGACGAATAAAAGTGCGTGAAATTGCTAATATCATGTGCATCTCAAATGATCGAGTCCATTTAATTTTGCATGAAGAACTCGAACAGATGAAAAAGCTTTCTGCAAGATGGGTGCCGCATTTTTTAACAGTCGATCAAAAACGCATACGAATGAACATTTCTCAAGCTTGCTTGGATCGTTTTAAGCTAAATAAAATGAATTTTAAGCGTTGTTTCATAACTGTTGATGAGACATGGATCCACCACTATACTCCAGAGATAAAAGAACAATCCAAACAATGGACTGAAGCTGGAGAAAGTGCCCCAAAGAAGGCAAAAACAATTCAATCGGTTGGTAAGCTTATGGCAACGCTTTTTTGGGATTTCATAGGTATTTTATTGATTGACTATCTGCGAAAGGGTAAAACAATAAATTCAGAGTACTATTGCAACTTTTGAATCAATTAAATGTACAAATTCGAGAAAAACGTCCTGGCTTACAACACAAAAAATAATTTTTCATCAAGACAACGCACCAGCGCACAAGAGTGTTTTAGCAATGGCTAAAATCAACGAATGAAAGTACGAGTTGCTTGACCACCCCCCATATTCTCCTGATTTAGCTCGCAGTGACTTTTACTTGTTCCCAAATCTAAAAAAAATCCTTGCTGTCAAGCGTTTTACCTCAAATGAAGATGCAATTGCAGTTGTAAACCACTATTTTGAAGATCTTGAGGAAAACTATTTTAAACAAGGGATAGAATTGCTAGACAAGCGTTGGACTAAGTGTATTGAAGTTTCAGGAGATTATATTGAAAAATAAAAATATTTTTGAAAAACTAACTATTCTCTTTCATTGATAGGCTAAGAAGTTTCCGAACCGCCCTCGATTATATTATTTCTTAACTAAATTTTGTGACTCTCCGATTACAAAAAAAACACACGCAAACTTATCGGACATATCGATAACATCGATGACAGGTAGACAAAAGAAATTAAGGAAAATTTTCCATATTCTAACAAATGGGGTTCCTTAAGTTTTGAAAGGATTGAATACCTCTTAGAACGAATGAACTAAAATGTTTTTCTACACTGAAAAAAA